>NC_059108.1:5819138-5821638 GCF_020740685.1 Jaculus jaculus | reverse complement strand
CAAAATCCTTTTTCTGTAAAATATCTTATTTTGGGTAATTTTTAGTATCATGAATAAAAGAACAAAAACCCCTCCACTTTCTGAAATGTCTCTTATTATTTTTATCCCTTTATTAAAAACAATGAAAAACAATTATGATAAAAGATGGTATCAACATGTAGAGCAATTATGTCATAAACCCGACTTTGGCTTAAAAACTTAGCAGGAAGTTGATTCAATAAGAGTATCTTCACTTGCCATCGCTAAATGATAAAATCTCCATTACCTGAAGGAACCGATCTAGTCACTGGGACTTGAAGCAAACAGCTAGCCCCAGGAGCAGGCTGGGCCATGGCTGCCGGCCCCTCCCTGGACCAGGGACATTGCTGCCCACCTGGTGCCGCGGCTCCATGCACCTAACTGCTTGCAGCTCACTCTGCATTGATCACATCCGCCAAGCACTGAGGACTTGAGAAGTCCACCTGGGTGTAAAAGCAAGCATCAAGACTGTGCCCTGTTAAATCAAGCCACACACCCGCTAAGGTAAAAGATCCTAAAGAGACCTAGGTAAGCCGTAGGTCACTACCTGACGGCTTCGCAAAGGCAACAAAAACAAGCTGCCAAGAGAGTCCAACTGGCTTCACATAAAGGAATGTCGTAAACACAGAAGCCTTTTAGCTAAAAAAGAGAAAAATGTCTATTTTTCCTTAAGAATTCTGCCCATACCATTGTTTCCAATAGATAAATATTTTCATCAGGAATTTTGAAACTATATTATCGTGTGAATATCAATGAGACAGAAATCATGAACCCCCATAGGACAGAGGTGATTAGGGGCAAATGCTCATGGTGAGTACATGCAGAGGCTAGCACAGTGCAGCTTGGCATTTTTTATTTTATTTTATTTTATTTTATTTTATTTATTTTATTTTATTTTATTTTGACAGAGTGTCCCTAGGTAGCATGAGCTGGCCTAGACTGCAAATTCTTCTTGCCTCCACTACCTTCTGCCTCCCAAGTGCTGGGATTACAGAAGCACATCACCACACCCAGCTTTGAAATGAGTTTTCTACTCCAGCTGCTCAAGACTCCTTTGCTGAGGTGAGAAAGTGGTTTCCTTAACAGGGTAACACATGTGGAATTTCCCAACGCAGCCCGAGAGACTGCAGAGACCTGGTCCTTCAGTTCCTAATTCTTCCCAAAACAAGCAGCTGGTGGATAGGATGCAAAGTTTCTTACTAAACCTCCCACACTATGACATGTTCCTACAGCATGGCTCAAAAATCAAAGCTGAGGGCTGGGGAGGTGGCTCAGCAGTTAAAGGTACTTGTTTGCAAAGCCTGGCAGCCCTTGGTTCAATTCCCCAGTACCCACACAAATCCAGACGCACGATGTAGCACATGTATCGAGAGTCTGTTTGCGGTGGCCAGAGGCTCTGGCACACCCACTCATATTCTCTTTCTCTCTTCTTGCAAGTAAACAATCAATAACTATTTTTTTTCTAATCAGGGCTGAAGTGCATGCCTTTAATCCCAATACTGGGGAGGCAGAGGTAGGAGGACCACAGCCTGGAACTACAGAGTGATTTCCAGGTCAGCCTAGTCTAGAGGAGGCTGTACCTTGAAAAAAAAAAAAAATCAGGGCTGAGAGCTGGAAGTGATCTTAAGGATTGGAGACCACATCCTCAAACAACTTCTCATTTAATATATCTGAAACATATATGGAACAAGTCCACTGGTGGTTCCTGCCTATAATCCCAGCACTGTGGAGGTTCACAAGTTCAAGACCTACCTGGTATCCCAGTAAGATCCTTTCTATAAAGAAAAGAAAAAGCACAAAGAAAAAGAAATATATGGGGTTCTTAAGTATAACAACAAAGAACTGCAAATCAGGTTTTCATCCAACTTAAGAATATACATTGGGCTACAGAGATGGTTTAGGGGTTAAGCACTTGCCTGTGAATCCTAAGGACCCAGGTTAGAAGGTCAACTCCCCAGGACCCACGTAAGCCAGATGCACAAGGGGGCGCATGCATCTGGAGTTCATTTGCAATGGGAGGAGGCCCTGGTGCATCCATTCATTCTCTCTCTCTCTCTCTCTCTCTCTCTCTCTCTCTCTCTCAAATAAGTATTTTTTTTAAAAAAAAAAAAAAAAGAAGATGACATTCTCATAGGGCTCCTCTAGCAGGCAGGTGGCATGTCTGGTAGCTTGTCCAGACACAAATGTTCGTACCTCAAACAATGACAGGCTGCATCTGCTTCTGGGCTTCCCAGTGATAACTGCCATGCTATATGTATGTAGACCTTCTCTGCCATGCCTTAGCTACTCATGGTTCAAAGATCCATCCATGTTGGTACAAGACAGGTTCCTTTATTTTTACGTTCCATGTTATACCATTGCATGAGTAGTATTTATTTCACCTTAAAAAACGTATGTGGGCCTGGTACCACAAGCCCACAAGCCCAGCCTTCTCAGGAGGCAAAGGCAGAAGGATCACAAACACCACGCCTCAGAGTGAGTT